>NC_134158.1:0-10000 GCF_033958435.1 Carettochelys insculpta | reverse complement strand
AGGGTTAGGGTTAGGGTTAGGGTTAGGGTTAGGGTTAGGGTTAGGGTTAGGGTTAGGGTTAGGGTTAGGGTTAGGGTTAGGGTTAGGGTTAGGGTTAGGGTTAGGGTTAGGGTTAGGGTTAGGGTTAGGGTTAGGGTTAGGGTTAGGGTTAGGGTTAGGGTTAGGGTTAGGGTTAGGGTTAGGGTTAGGGTTAGGGTTAGGGTTAGGGTTAGGGTTAGGGTTAGGGTTAGGGTTAGGGTTAGGGTTAGGGTTAGGGTTAGGGTTAGGGTTAGGGTTAGGGTTAGGGTTAGGGTTAGGGTTAGGGTTAGGGTTAGGGTTAGGGTTAGGGTTAGGGTTAGGGTTAGGGTTAGGGTTAGGGTTAGGGTTAGGGTTAGGGTTAGGGTTAGGGTTAGGGTTAGGGTTAGGGTTAGGGTTAGGGTTAGGGTTAGGGTTAGGGTTAGGGTTAGGGTTAGGGTTAGGGTTAGGGTTAGGGTTAGGGTTAGGGTTAGGGTTAGGGTTAGGGTTAGGGTTAGGGTTAGGGTTAGGGTTAGGGTTAGGGTTAGGGTTAGGGTTAGGGTTAGGGTTAGGGTTAGGGTTAGGGTTAGGGTTAGGGTTAGGGTTAGGGTTAGGGTTAGGGTTAGGGTTAGGGTTAGGGTTAGGGTTAGGGTTAGGGTTAGGGTTAGGGTTAGGGTTAGGGTTAGGGTTAGGGTTAGGGTTAGGGTTAGGGTTAGGGTTAGGGTTAGGGTTAGGGTTAGGGTTAGGGTTAGGGTTAGGGTTAGGGTTAGGGTTAGGGTTAGGGTTAGGGTTAGGGTTAGGGTTAGGGTTAGGGTTAGGGTTAGGGTTAGGGTTAGGGTTAGGGTTAGGGTTAGGGTTAGGGTTAGGGTTAGGGTTAGGGTTAGGGTTAGGGTTAGGGTTAGGGTTAGGGTTAGGGTTAGGGTTAGGGTTAGGGTTAGGGTTAGGGTTAGGGTTAGGGTTAGGGTTAGGGTTAGGGTTAGGGTTAGGGTTAGGGTTAGGGTTAGGGTTAGGGTTAGGGTTAGGGTTAGGGTTAGGGTTAGGGTTAGGGTTAGGGTTAGGGTTAGGGTTAGGGTTAGGGTTAGGGTTAGGGTTAGGGTTAGGGTTAGGGTTAGGGTTAGGGTTAGGGTTAGGGTTAGGGTTAGGGTTAGGGTTAGGGTTAGGGTTAGGGTTAGGGTTAGGGTTAGGGTTAGGGTTAGGGTTAGGGTTAGGGTTAGGGTTAGGGTTAGGGTTAGGGTTAGGGTTAGGGTTAGGGTTAGGGTTAGGGTTAGGGTTAGGGTTAGGGTTAGGGTTAGGGTTAGGGTTAGGGTTAGGGTTAGGGTTAGGGTTAGGGTTAGGGTTAGGGTTAGGGTTAGGGTTAGGGTTAGGGTTAGGGTTAGGGTTAGGGTTAGGGTTAGGGTTAGGGTTAGGGTTAGGGTTAGGGTTAGGGTTAGGGTTAGGGTTAGGGTTAGGGTTAGGGTTAGGGTTAGGGTTAGGGTTAGGGTTAGGGTTAGGGTTAGGGTTAGGGTTAGGGTTAGGGTTAGGGTTAGGGTTAGGGTTAGGGTTAGGGTTAGGGTTAGGGTTAGGGTTAGGGTTAGGGTTAGGGTTAGGGTTAGGGTTAGGGTTAGGGTTAGGGTTAGGGTTAGGGTTAGGGTTAGGGTTAGGGTTAGGGTTAGGGTTAGGGTTAGGGTTAGGGTTAGGGTTAGGGTTAGGGTTAGGGTTAGGGTTAGGGTTAGGGTTAGGGTTAGGGTTAGGGTTAGGGTTAGGGTTAGGGTTAGGGTTAGGGTTAGGGTTAGGGTTAGGGTTAGGGTTAGGGTTAGGGTTAGGGTTAGGGTTAGGGTTAGGGTTAGGGTTAGGGTTAGGGTTAGGGTTAGGGTTAGGGTTAGGGTTAGGGTTAGGGTTAGGGTTAGGGTTAGGGTTAGGGTTAGGGTTAGGGTTAGGGTTAGGGTTAGGGTTAGGGTTAGGGTTAGGGTTAGGGTTAGGGTTAGGGTTAGGGTTAGGGTTAGGGTTAGGGTTAGGGTTAGGGTTAGGGTTAGGGTTAGGGTTAGGGTTAGGGTTAGGGTTAGGGTTAGGGTTAGGGTTAGGGTTAGGGTTAGGGTTAGGGTTAGGGTTAGGGTTAGGGTTAGGGTTAGGGTTAGGGTTAGGGTTAGGGTTAGGGTTAGGGTTAGGGTTAGGGTTAGGGTTAGGGTTAGGGTTAGGGTTAGGGTTAGGGTTAGGGTTAGGGTTAGGGTTAGGGTTAGGGTTAGGGTTAGGGTTAGGGTTAGGGTTAGGGTTAGGGTTAGGGTTAGGGTTAGGGTTAGGGTTAGGGTTAGGGTTAGGGTTAGGGTTAGGGTTAGGGTTAGGGTTAGGGTTAGGGTTAGGGTTAGGGTTAGGGTTAGGGTTAGGGTTAGGGTTAGGGTTAGGGTTAGGGTTAGGGTTAGGGTTAGGGTTAGGGTTAGGGTTAGGGTTAGGGTTAGGGTTAGGGTTAGGGTTAGGGTTAGGGTTAGGGTTAGGGTTAGGGTTAGGGTTAGGGTTAGGGTTAGGGTTAGGGTTAGGGTTAGGGTTAGGGTTAGGGTTAGGGTTAGGGTTAGGGTTAGGGTTAGGGTTAGGGTTAGGGTTAGGGTTAGGGTTAGGGTTAGGGTTAGGGTTAGGGTTAGGGTTAGGGTTAGGGTTAGGGTTAGGGTTAGGGTTAGGGTTAGGGTTAGGGTTAGGGTTAGGGTTAGGGTTAGGGTTAGGGTTAGGGTTAGGGTTAGGGTTAGGGTTAGGGTTAGGGTTAGGGTTAGGGTTAGGGTTAGGGTTAGGGTTAGGGTTAGGGTTAGGGTTAGGGTTAGGGTTAGGGTTAGGGTTAGGGTTAGGGTTAGGGTTAGGGTTAGGGTTAGGGTTAGGGTTAGGGTTAGGGTTAGGGTTAGGGTTAGGGTTAGGGTTAGGGTTAGGGTTAGGGTTAGGGTTAGGGTTAGGGTTAGGGTTAGGGTTAGGGTTAGGGTTAGGGTTAGGGTTAGGGTTAGGGTTAGGGTTAGGGTTAGGGTTAGGGTTAGGGTTAGGGTTAGGGTTAGGGTTAGGGTTAGGGTTAGGGTTAGGGTTAGGGTTAGGGTTAGGGTTAGGGTTAGGGTTAGGGTTAGGGTTAGGGTTAGGGTTAGGGTTAGGGTTAGGGTTAGGGTTAGGGTTAGGGTTAGGGTTAGGGTTAGGGTTAGGGTTAGGGTTAGGGTTAGGGTTAGGGTTAGGGTTAGGGTTAGGGTTAGGGTTAGGGTTAGGGTTAGGGTTAGGGTTAGGGTTAGGGTTAGGGTTAGGGTTAGGGTTAGGGTTAGGGTTAGGGTTAGGGTTAGGGTTAGGGTTAGGGTTAGGGTTAGGGTTAGGGTTAGGGTTAGGGTTAGGGTTAGGGTTAGGGTTAGGGTTAGGGTTAGGGTTAGGGTTAGGGTTAGGGTTAGGGTTAGGGTTAGGGTTAGGGTTAGGGTTAGGGTTAGGGTTAGGGTTAGGGTTAGGGTTAGGGTTAGGGTTAGGGTTAGGGTTAGGGTTAGGGTTAGGGTTAGGGTTAGGGTTAGGGTTAGGGTTAGGGTTAGGGTTAGGGTTAGGGTTAGGGTTAGGGTTAGGGTTAGGGTTAGGGTTAGGGTTAGGGTTAGGGTTAGGGTTAGGGTTAGGGTTAGGGTTAGGGTTAGGGTTAGGGTTAGGGTTAGGGTTAGGGTTAGGGTTAGGGTTAGGGTTAGGGTTAGGGTTAGGGTTAGGGTTAGGGTTAGGGTTAGGGTTAGGGTTAGGGTTAGGGTTAGGGTTAGGGTTAGGGTTAGGGTTAGGGTTAGGGTTAGGGTTAGGGTTAGGGTTAGGGTTAGGGTTAGGGTTAGGGTTAGGGTTAGGGTTAGGGTTAGGGTTAGGGTTAGGGTTAGGGTTAGGGTTAGGGTTAGGGTTAGGGTTAGGGTTAGGGTTAGGGTTAGGGTTAGGGTTAGGGTTAGGGTTAGGGTTAGGGTTAGGGTTAGGGTTAGGGTTAGGGTTAGGGTTAGGGTTAGGGTTAGGGTTAGGGTTAGGGTTAGGGTTAGGGTTAGGGTTAGGGTTAGGGTTAGGGTTAGGGTTAGGGTTAGGGTTAGGGTTAGGGTTAGGGTTAGGGTTAGGGTTAGGGTTAGGGTTAGGGTTAGGGTTAGGGTTAGGGTTAGGGTTAGGGTTAGGGTTAGGGTTAGGGTTAGGGTTAGGGTTAGGGTTAGGGTTAGGGTTAGGGTTAGGGTTAGGGTTAGGGTTAGGGTTAGGGTTAGGGTTAGGGTTAGGGTTAGGGTTAGGGTTAGGGTTAGGGTTAGGGTTAGGGTTAGGGTTAGGGTTAGGGTTAGGGTTAGGGTTAGGGTTAGGGTTAGGGTTAGGGTTAGGGTTAGGGTTAGGGTTAGGGTTAGGGTTAGGGTTAGGGTTAGGGTTAGGGTTAGGGTTAGGGTTAGGGTTAGGGTTAGGGTTAGGGTTAGGGTTAGGGTTAGGGTTAGGGTTAGGGTTAGGGTTAGGGTTAGGGTTAGGGTTAGGGTTAGGGTTAGGGTTAGGGTTAGGGTTAGGGTTAGGGTTAGGGTTAGGGTTAGGGTTAGGGTTAGGGTTAGGGTTAGGGTTAGGGTTAGGGTTAGGGTTAGGGTTAGGGTTAGGGTTAGGGTTAGGGTTAGGGTTAGGGTTAGGGTTAGGGTTAGGGTTAGGGTTAGGGTTAGGGTTAGGGTTAGGGTTAGGGTTAGGGTTAGGGTTAGGGTTAGGGTTAGGGTTAGGGTTAGGGTTAGGGTTAGGGTTAGGGTTAGGGTTAGGGTTAGGGTTAGGGTTAGGGTTAGGGTTAGGGTTAGGGTTAGGGTTAGGGTTAGGGTTAGGGTTAGGGTTAGGGTTAGGGTTAGGGTTAGGGTTAGGGTTAGGGTTAGGGTTAGGGTTAGGGTTAGGGTTAGGGTTAGGGTTAGGGTTAGGGTTAGGGTTAGGGTTAGGGTTAGGGTTAGGGTTAGGGTTAGGGTTAGGGTTAGGGTTAGGGTTAGGGTTAGGGTTAGGGTTAGGGTTAGGGTTAGGGTTAGGGTTAGGGTTAGGGTTAGGGTTAGGGTTAGGGTTAGGGTTAGGGTTAGGGTTAGGGTTAGGGTTAGGGTTAGGGTTAGGGTTAGGGTTAGGGTTAGGGTTAGGGTTAGGGTTAGGGTTAGGGTTAGGGTTAGGGTTAGGGTTAGGGTTAGGGTTAGGGTTAGGGTTAGGGTTAGGGTTAGGGTTAGGGTTAGGGTTAGGGTTAGGGTTAGGGTTAGGGTTAGGGTTAGGGTTAGGGTTAGGGTTAGGGTTAGGGTTAGGGTTAGGGTTAGGGTTAGGGTTAGGGTTAGGGTTAGGGTTAGGGTTAGGGTTAGGGTTAGGGTTAGGGTTAGGGTTAGGGTTAGGGTTAGGGTTAGGGTTAGGGTTAGGGTTAGGGTTAGGGTTAGGGTTAGGGTTAGGGTTAGGGTTAGGGTTAGGGTTAGGGTTAGGGTTAGGGTTAGGGTTAGGGTTAGGGTTAGGGTTAGGGTTAGGGTTAGGGTTAGGGTTAGGGTTAGGGTTAGGGTTAGGGTTAGGGTTAGGGTTAGGGTTAGGGTTAGGGTTAGGGTTAGGGTTAGGGTTAGGGTTAGGGTTAGGGTTAGGGTTAGGGTTAGGGTTAGGGTTAGGGTTAGGGTTAGGGTTAGGGTTAGGGTTAGGGTTAGGGTTAGGGTTAGGGTTAGGGTTAGGGTTAGGGTTAGGGTTAGGGTTAGGGTTAGGGTTAGGGTTAGGGTTAGGGTTAGGGTTAGGGTTAGGGTTAGGGTTAGGGTTAGGGTTAGGGTTAGGGTTAGGGTTAGGGTTAGGGTTAGGGTTAGGGTTAGGGTTAGGGTTAGGGTTAGGGTTAGGGTTAGGGTTAGGGTTAGGGTTAGGGTTAGGGTTAGGGTTAGGGTTAGGGTTAGGGTTAGGGTTAGGGTTAGGGTTAGGGTTAGGGTTAGGGTTAGGGTTAGGGTTAGGGTTAGGGTTAGGGTTAGGGTTAGGGTTAGGGTTAGGGTTAGGGTTAGGGTTAGGGTTAGGGTTAGGGTTAGGGTTAGGGTTAGGGTTAGGGTTAGGGTTAGGGTTAGGGTTAGGGTTAGGGTTAGGGTTAGGGTTAGGGTTAGGGTTAGGGTTAGGGTTAGGGTTAGGGTTAGGGTTAGGGTTAGGGTTAGGGTTAGGGTTAGGGTTAGGGTTAGGGTTAGGGTTAGGGTTAGGGTTAGGGTTAGGGTTAGGGTTAGGGTTAGGGTTAGGGTTAGGGTTAGGGTTAGGGTTAGGGTTAGGGTTAGGGTTAGGGTTAGGGTTAGGGTTAGGGTTAGGGTTAGGGTTAGGGTTAGGGTTAGGGTTAGGGTTAGGGTTAGGGTTAGGGTTAGGGTTAGGGTTAGGGTTAGGGTTAGGGTTAGGGTTAGGGTTAGGGTTAGGGTTAGGGTTAGGGTTAGGGTTAGGGTTAGGGTTAGGGTTAGGGTTAGGGTTAGGGTTAGGGTTAGGGTTAGGGTTAGGGTTAGGGTTAGGGTTAGGGTTAGGGTTAGGGTTAGGGTTAGGGTTAGGGTTAGGGTTAGGGTTAGGGTTAGGGTTAGGGTTAGGGTTAGGGTTAGGGTTAGGGTTAGGGTTAGGGTTAGGGTTAGGGTTAGGGTTAGGGTTAGGGTTAGGGTTAGGGTTAGGGTTAGGGTTAGGGTTAGGGTTAGGGTTAGGGTTAGGGTTAGGGTTAGGGTTAGGGTTAGGGTTAGGGTTAGGGTTAGGGTTAGGGTTAGGGTTAGGGTTAGGGTTAGGGTTAGGGTTAGGGTTAGGGTTAGGGTTAGGGTTAGGGTTAGGGTTAGGGTTAGGGTTAGGGTTAGGGTTAGGGTTAGGGTTAGGGTTAGGGTTAGGGTTAGGGTTAGGGTTAGGGTTAGGGTTAGGGTTAGGGTTAGGGTTAGGGTTAGGGTTAGGGTTAGGGTTAGGGTTAGGGTTAGGGTTAGGGTTAGGGTTAGGGTTAGGGTTAGGGTTAGGGTTAGGGTTAGGGTTAGGGTTAGGGTTAGGGTTAGGGTTAGGGTTAGGGTTAGGGTTAGGGTTAGGGTTAGGGTTAGGGTTAGGGTTAGGGTTAGGGTTAGGGTTAGGGTTAGGGTTAGGGTTAGGGTTAGGGTTAGGGTTAGGGTTAGGGTTAGGGTTAGGGTTAGGGTTAGGGTTAGGGTTAGGGTTAGGGTTAGGGTTAGGGTTAGGGTTAGGGTTAGGGTTAGGGTTAGGGTTAGGGTTAGGGTTAGGGTTAGGGTTAGGGTTAGGGTTAGGGTTAGGGTTAGGGTTAGGGTTAGGGTTAGGGTTAGGGTTAGGGTTAGGGTTAGGGTTAGGGTTAGGGTTAGGGTTAGGGTTAGGGTTAGGGTTAGGGTTAGGGTTAGGGTTAGGGTTAGGGTTAGGGTTAGGGTTAGGGTTAGGGTTAGGGTTAGGGTTAGGGTTAGGGTTAGGGTTAGGGTTAGGGTTAGGGTTAGGGTTAGGGTTAGGGTTAGGGTTAGGGTTAGGGTTAGGGTTAGGGTTAGGGTTAGGGTTAGGGTTAGGGTTAGGGTTAGGGTTAGGGTTAGGGTTAGGGTTAGGGTTAGGGTTAGGGTTAGGGTTAGGGTTAGGGTTAGGGTTATGGGTTAGGGTTAGGGTTAGGGTTAGGGTTAGGGTTAGGGTTAGGGTTAGGGTTAGGGTTAGGGTTAGGGTTAGGGTTAGGGTTAGGGTTAGGGTTAGGGTTAGGGTTAGGGTTAGGGTTAGGGTTAGGGTTAGGGTTAGGGTTAGGGTTAGGGTTAGGGTTAGGGTTAGGGTTAGGGTTAGGGTTAGGGTTAGGGTTAGGGTTAGGGTTAGGGTTAGGGTTAGGGTTAGGGTTAGGGTTAGGGTTAGGGTTAGGGTTAGGGTTAGGGTTAGGGTTAGGGTTAGGGTTAGGGTTAGGGTTAGGGTTAGGGTTAGGGTTAGGGTTAGGGTTAGGGTTAGGGTTAGGGTTAGGGTTAGGGTTAGGGTTAGGGTTAGGGTTAGGGTTAGGGTTAGGGTTAGGGTTAGGGTTAGGGTTAGGGTTAGGGTTAGGGTTAGGGTTAGGGTTAGGGTTAGGGTTAGGGTTAGGGTTAGGGTTAGGGTTAGGGTTAGGGTTAGGGTTAGGGTTAGGGTTAGGGTTAGGGTTAGGGTTAGGGTTAGGGTTAGGGTTAGGGTTAGGGTTAGGGTTAGGGTTAGGGTTAGGGTTAGGGTTAGGGTTAGGGTTAGGGTTAGGGTTAGGGTTAGGGTTAGGGTTAGGGTTAGGGTTAGGGTTAGGGTTAGGGTTAGGGTTAGGGTTAGGGTTAGGGTTAGGGTTAGGGTTAGGGTTAGGGTTAGGGTTAGGGTTAGGGTTAGGGTTAGGGTTAGGGTTAGGGTTAGGGTTAGGGTTAGGGTTAGGGTTAGGGTTAGGGTTAGGGTTAGGGTTAGGGTTAGGGTTAGGGTTAGGGTTAGGGTTAGGGTTAGGGTTAGGGTTAGGGTTAGGGTTAGGGTTAGGGTTAGGGTTAGGGTTAGGGTTAGGGTTAGGGTTAGGGTTAGGGTTAGGGTTAGGGTTAGGGTTAGGGTTAGGGTTAGGGTTAGGGTTAGGGTTAGGGTTAGGGTTAGGGTTAGGGTTAGGGTTAGGGTTAGGGTTAGGGTTAGGGTTAGGGTTAGGGTTAGGGTTAGGGTTAGGGTTAGGGTTAGGGTTAGGGTTAGGGTTAGGGTTAGGGTTAGGGTTAGGGTTAGGGTTAGGGTTAGGGTTAGGGTTAGGGTTAGGGTTAGGGTTAGGGTTAGGGTTAGGGTTAGGGTTAGGGTTAGGGTTAGGGTTAGGGTTAGGGTTAGGGTTAGGGTTAGGGTTAGGGTTAGGGTTAGGGTTAGGGTTAGGGTTAGGGTTAGGGTTAGGGTTAGGGTTAGGGTTAGGGTTAGGGTTAGGGTTAGGGTTAGGGTTAGGGTTAGGGTTAGGGTTAGGGTTAGGGTTAGGGTTAGGGTTAGGGTTAGGGTTAGGGTTAGGGTTAGGGTTAGGGTTAGGGTTAGGGTTAGGGTTAGGGTTAGGGTTAGGGTTAGGGTTAGGGTTAGGGTTAGGGTTAGGGTTAGGGTTAGGGTTAGGGTTAGGGTTAGGGTTAGGGTTAGGGTTAGGGTTAGGGTTAGGGTTAGGGTTAGGGTTAGGGTTAGGGTTAGGGTTAGGGTTAGGGTTAGGGTTAGGGTTAGGGTTAGGGTTAGGGTTAGGGTTAGGGTTAGGGTTAGGGTTAGGGTTAGGGTTAGGGTTAGGGTTAGGGTTAGGGTTAGGGTTAGGGTTAGGGTTAGGGTTAGGGTTAGGGTTAGGGTTAGGGTTAGGGTTAGGGTTAGGGTTAGGGTTAGGGTTAGGGTTAGGGTTAGGGTTAGGGTTAGGGTTAGGGTTAGGGTTAGGGTTAGGGTTAGGGTTAGGGTTAGGGTTAGGGTTAGGGTTAGGGTTAGGGTTAGGGTTAGGGTTAGGGTTAGGGTTAGGGTTAGGGTTAGGGTTAGGGTTAGGGTTAGGGTTAGGGTTAGGGTTAGGGTTAGGGTTAGGGTTAGGGTTAGGGTTAGGGTTAGGGTTAGGGTTAGGGTTAGGGTTAGGGTTAGGGTTAGGGTTAGGGTTAGGGTTAGGGTTAGGGTTAGGGTTAGGGTTAGGGTTAGGGTTAGGGTTAGGGTTAGGGTTAGGGTTAGGGTTAGGGTTAGGGTTAGGGTTAGGGTTAGGGTTAGGGTTAGGGTTAGGGTTAGGGTTAGGGTTAGGGTTAGGGTTAGGGTTAGGGTTAGGGTTAGGGTTAGGGTTAGGGTTAGGGTTAGGGTTAGGGTTAGGGTTAGGGTTAGGGTTAGGGTTAGGGTTAGGGTTAGGGTTAGGGTTAGGGTTAGGGTTAGGGTTAGGGTTAGGGTTAGGGTTAGGGTTAGGGTTAGGGTTAGGGTTAGGGTTAGGGTTAGGGTTAGGGTTAGGGTTAGGGTTAGGGTTAGGGTTAGGGTTAGGGTTAGGGTTAGGGTTAGGGTTAGGGTTAGGGTTAGGGTTAGGGTTAGGGTTAGGGTTAGGGTTAGGGTTAGGGTTAGGGTTAGGGTTAGGGTTAGGGTTAGGGTTAGGGTTAGGGTTAGGGTTAGGGTTAGGGTTAGGGTTAGGGTTAGGGTTAGGGTTAGGGTTAGGGTTAGGGTTAGG